>NC_138303.1:6182500-6195000 GCF_965601325.2 Salmo salar
CCAACCAACCTACCTACCTACCTACCTACCTACCTACCAACCAACCTACCTACCGCTCTACCAACCAACCTACCTACCTCTCTACCAACCAACCTACCTACCTACCAACCAACCTACCTACCTACCGCTCTACCAACCAACCTACCTACCTACCATCCAACCTACCTACCGCTCTACCAACCAACCTATCTACCTACTGCTCTACCAACCAACCTATCTACCTACCAACCCATCTACTTAACGCTCTACCTACCAACCAACCTACCAACCTACCAACCTACCTACCGCTTTACCAAGCAACCTACCTACCGCTCTACCAACCAACCTACCATCTACCGCGCTACCGCTCTACCAACCTACCTACCGCTCTACCAACCAACCTACCAACCAACCACACTACCTACCGCTCTACCAACCAACCTACCTACCGCTCTACCAACCAACCAACAATCTACCAACCTACCTACCTATTTATCTAGCAATCTACCAACCAACTTACCCATCCATCTACCAACCAACCAACCTACATATCTACATAGCAATCTACCAACCAACCAACAAACCTACCTATCTAGCAGTCTACTAACCAACCAACCTATGCATCTTCCAACCAACCAACCAACCAACCAACCAACCAACCAACCAACCAACCTACCTACCTACCTAGCAATCTACCAACCAACCAATCTATCTAGCAATCTACCAACCAACCTACCTACCTACCAACCTAACTGACTATCTAGCAATTTATCAACCAACCCACCCACCCCCCCACCCACCCACCTAGCAATCTACCAACATACCTACCTACCAGCCAGCCAACCAACCTACCTATCCATCCATCTACCAATCTAGCAATCTACCAACCAACCTACCTACATAGCAATCTACCAACCAACCTACCTATCCATCCATCTACCAATCTATCTAGCAATCTACCAACCAACCTACCTACCTAGCAATCTACCAACCAACCTACCTACTTTCAAGTTTTCATAACAATCGGTAATCGGTATTTTTGCTCTAACCCCCTGCTTTACATTGCACTCCATGAGGAGCCTGCCTGTTACGCGAATGCAGTAAGAAGCCAAGATAAGTTGCTAGCTAGCATTAAACTTATCTTATAAAAAACAATCAAGCAATCAATCATAATCACTAGTTAACTACACATGGTTGATGATATTACTAGTTTATCTAGCCTGTACTGCGTTGCATATAATCGATGCGGTGCGCATTCGCGAAAAAGGACTGTCGTTGCTCCAACTTGTACCTAACCATAAACATCAATGTCTTTCTTAAAATCAATACACAAGTATATATTTTAAACCTGCATATTTAGTTAATGTTGCCTGCTAACATGAATTTCATTTAACTAGGGAAAATGTGTCACCTCTGCAACAGAGTCAGGGTATATGCAGCAGTTTGGGCCGCCTGGCTCGTTGCGAACCGTGAAGACTATTTCTTCCTAACAAAGACAGCCAACTTCTCCAAACTGGGGATGATTTAACAAAAGCGCATTTGCGAAAAAGCACAATCGTTGCACGATTGTACCTAACCATGAACATCAATGCCTTTCTTAAAATCAATACACAGAAGTATATATTTTTAAACCTGCATATTTAGCTAAAAGAAATCCAGGTTTGCAGGCAATATTAACCAGGTGAAATTGTGTCATTTTGCGTTCATTGCACGCAGAGTCAGGGTATATGCAACAGTTTGGGCCGCCTGGCTCGTTGCGAACTAATTTGCCTGAATTTTACGTAATTATGACATAACATTGAAGGTTGTGCAATGTAACAGGAATATTTAGACTTAGGGATGCCACCCGTTAGATAAAATACAGAACGGTTCCGTATTTCACTGAAAGAATAAACGTGATAGTTTCCGGATTTGACCATATTAATGACCTAAGGCTTGTTTTTCTGTGTGTTATTATGTTATAATTAAGTCTATGATTTGATAGAGCAGTCTGACTGAGCGGTGGTAGGCACCAGCAGGCTCGTAAGCATTCATTCAAAACAGCACTTTCGTGCGTTTTGCCAGCAGCTCTTCGCAATGCATTGTGCTGTTTATGACTTCAAGCCTATCAACTCCCAAGATTAGGCTGGTGTGACCAATGTGAAATGGCTAACCTGTTAGCGGGGTGTGCGCTAATAGCGTTTCAAACGTCACTCACTGAGACTTGGAGTAGTTGTTCCCCTTGCTCTGCATGGGTAACGCTGCTTCGAGGGTGGCTGTTGTCGATGTGTACCTGGTTCGAGCCCAGGTAGGAGCGAGGAGAGGGACGGAAGCTATACTGTTACACTGGCAATACTAAAGTGGCTATAAGAACATCCAATAGTCAAAGGTATATGAAATACAAATCGTATAGAGAGAAATAATCCTATAATTCCTATAATAACTACAACCTAAAACTTCTTACCTGGGAATATTGAAGACTCATGTTAAAAGGAACCACCAGCTTTCATATGTTCATATGTTCTGAGCAAGGAACTTAAACGTTAGCTTTTTTACATGGCACATATTGCACTTTTACTTTCTTCTCCAACACTTTGTTTTGCATTATTTAAACCAAATTGAACATGTTCCATTATTTATTTGAGGCTAAATTGATTTTATTGATGTATTATATTAAGTTAAAATAAGTGTTCATTCAGTATTGTTCTAATTGTCATTATTACAAATAATAACAAAATAAAAATAATAAAAATAAATAAAAATAAATTAAAAAAATATATATAAAAAAAAAACTAAAAAGTATAAAACAAATCGGCCGAGTAATCGGCAGCGACTTTTTTGGCCCTCCAATAATCGGTATCGGTATCGGTGTTGAAAAATCATAATCAGTCGACCTCTAGTACCAACCAACATTTCTACCCATCCATCCATCCACATACCCATCCATCCATCCACCAACCAACCTACCTATGTACCAACCTACCTACCTATCCATCCATCCATCCATCCATCCATCCATCCATCCATCCATCCATCCATCCATCCATCCATCCATCTACCTATCCATCCACCCATCCATCCATCCATGTACCAACCAAGCAACCTACCTATCCATCTACCTACCTACCCATCCATCCATCCATCCATCCATCCATCCATCCATCCATCCATCCATCCATCCATCCATCCATCCATCCATGTACCAACCCACCTACACATCCATCCACCCACCCACCCACCCACCTACCCATCCATGCATCCACCTACCCATCCATCCATCCATTCATCCACCTACCCGTCCATCAATCCATCCACCTACCCATCCATCCACCTACCCATCCATCCATCCATCCACCAACCAACCTACCTATGTACCAACCAACCTACCTACCTACCTATCCATCCATCCATCCATCTACCTATCCATCCACCCATCCATCGATCCATGTACCAACCAAGCAACCTACCTATCCATCTACCTACCCATCCATCCATCCATCCATCCATCCATCCATCCATCCATCCATCCATCCATCCATCCATCCATCCATCCATCCATCCATCCATCCATCCATCCATCCAACCTACCTATCTATCCATCCACCCACCCACCCACCCACCCATCCATCCATCCATCCAACTAACCTACCTATCCATCGATCTACGTACCAACCTACAGTACATTCGGAAAGTATTCAAACCCCTCGACTTTTTCCACATTTTGTTACATTACAGCTTTATTCTAAAATCGATTAAATATTTATTATTTCCATCAATCTACACACAATACCCCATAATGACATCACAATACCCCATAATGACAAAGCAAAAACAGGTTTTTAGAAATTGTTGCAAATGTATAAGAATTTAAAAACAGAAATACCTTATTTACATAATTATTCAGACCCTTTACTATGAGAATCAAAATTGAGATCAGGTGCATCCTGTTTCCATTGATCATCCTTGAGAGGTTTCTACAACTTGATTGGAGTCCACCTGTGGTAAATTCAATTGATTTGACATGATTTGGAAAGGCACACACCTGTCTATATAAGGTCCCACAGTTGACAGTGCATGTCAGAGCAAAAACCAAGCCATGAGGTTGAAGGAATTGTCCGTAGAGCTCCGAGACAGAATTGTGTCTAGGCACATATCTGGGGAAGGGAACCAAAACATTTCTGCAGCATTGAAGGTCCCCAAGAACAGTGGACTCCATTCTTAAATGGAAGAAGTTTGGAACCACCAAGACTCTTCCTACAGCTGGCTGCTCGGCCAAACTGAACAATCGGGGGAGAAGGGCCCTGGTCAGGGAGGTGACCAAGAACTCAATGGTCAATGACAGAGCTCCAGAGTTCCTCTGTGGAGATGGGAGAACCTTCCAGAAGGACAACCATCTCTTGAGCACTCCACCAATCAGGCCTTTATGGTAGAGTGGACAGACGGAAGCCACCCCTCAGTAAAAGGCACACGACAGCCCGCTTGGAGTTTGCCAAAAGGCACTTAAAGTCTCTCAGACCCTGAGAAACAAGATTCTCTGGTCTGATGAAACCAAGATTGAACTCTTTGGCCTGAATGCCAAGCGTCGGTATGTGGTTGTGAGGCCGGTTGTACGCACTGCCAAATTCTGTAAAATGACATTGGAGGCTCTGGTGGACATTCCTGTAGTCAACATGACAATTGCACACTCCCTCAAAAGTTGAGACATCTGTAGCATTGTGTTGTGTGATAAAACTGCACATTTTAGAGTGGCCTTTTATTGTCCCCAGCACAAGGTGCACCTGTGTAATGATCACGCTATTTAATCAGCTTCTTGATATGCCACACCTGTCAGGTGGATGGATTATCTTGGCAAAGGAAAAATGCTCACTAACAGAGATAAACACATTTATGCACATAATTATTGAGAAATAAACTTTACATTTTTATCTATCTATCTATCTATCTATCTATCTATCTATCTATCATCTATCTATCTATCTATCTATCTATCTATCTATCTATCTATCTATCTATCTATCTATCTATCTATCTATCTATCTATCTATCTATCTATCTATCTATCTATCTATCTATCTATCTATCTATCTATCTATCTATCTATCTATCTATCTATCTATCTATCTATCTATCTATCTATCTATCTATCTATCTATCTATCTATCTATCTATCTATCTATCTATCTATCTATCTATCTATCTATCTATCTAATCTATACACCATAAATTGAACGGCAGGAGAAGAGTAGAGCTCAGACAGAAATTCAGCAGTAGTTTTGTATTGGGCTCAGCTTTGCCAGCTGTCATTGTGACGGTCTCAAAAATAATGGAGGAGATAAATTGTAGGCTACTTTACATTCCCTGAGAAAGACACTATATAATTCAGACAGAGAACAATACAACATAGCCTGTTCTCTCTAAACTCAACTTCCAGACTAGTCTTGGGCAAGTACAAAAGCCTGATTCTTATACTGGTTTCATATAATCAATGAGACATTTGTCACAGACTCATAACCCCTCTTTCATTCTTCAGTTATTATAACTTCTTCTAGACATGTGATGATGGAGAAATGTACAAAACACTGATTCCCATACAATGGCTTTCGTACAATAAATGTGATATTTTTCATACAATTAAAATCCTAATGCCCGCGCCAAAAAAAATTCAAACACTTTTGCCTAGGCTATTATTCATCTGCATAAGAACCTCAACAACATAATAGCGTCAGGAATAAAATGACAGCGCTCTCAAGGTCTCACCACCAGCCGACAATGTTGTCACTCACTCAAACACTTCTGATAAAAGCATTATTCAGAGCATTCCACTCACAACCCCTCCTGTGAGAGAGAGAGAGAGAGAGAGAGAGGCAAGCAGTCATCCGTTCAATCATAAACCACACAACCATATCAAAGTTCCATTCATTAATGACACTTACTTCATTCAGTATCCATATTCATCCACGTTTCATTCCAAAAACACAAATCCAGAGATTATTCACCCAACAATTTTTTTATTTTTTTTTAAAGTACCCGAATGTTTTGTTCTATCCAACACTCTCTCCCCGTTATGCTGTTCAGCAGACGGATGGCAGCGCGAGGTGAGCAGCAGAAGCTGATATGGGGGAGAGAACGGGAGGACGGACCCCGGTGGGAATAGAATAGAGAAAAGAGGTGTGGTCTGTTACCGTGTCCGTGTCCTGCAAGTTTCCAACAGGGTCCCGGCCTCTTCACGAGGCGGGGTCTTGCTACTTAATATTTCATTATTCCTCTTTTTAACAGTGTGATAAGTTAATGGCTCTAAGAAGCGTATTTAATATCCCTCCCTCCCTCCCTGCCTACCCAGTGGTTTAACGGTGATCCCTCCCTCCTCCCCTCCAGTCCCAGTTATGCCTCTCTCTCCTCAGCCCCACCTCGCCTCTACCCCCCCTCTCTCCTCAGCCCCACCTCGCCCCCACACCTCTACCCCCCACACCCCACCCCCCTCCCTCAGCCCCCCATCCCCTCAGCCCCTCCTTGCACCCCCACACCTCTACCTCCTCTCCCTCCTCAGCCCATCCTCGCCCCACACCTCTATCCCCTCCTCAGCCCCCACACCTCTACCCCCTCTCTCTCCTCAGCCCCTCCTCAGCCCCCACACCTCTACCCCCTCTCTCTCCTCAGCACATCCTCGCCCCACACCTCTACCCCCTCCTCAGCCCCCCCACCCCCTCTCTCTCCCCAGACCCTCAGCCCCCACCCCTCTACCCCCTCTCCCCCCAGCCCCTCCTCAGCCCCACACCCCTCTACCCCTTCTCTCTCTCTCTCCTCAGCCCCCCCCCACACCTCTACCCCCTCCTCAGCCCCCACCCCTCCACCCCCACTCTCTCCCCAGCCCCTCAGCTCCCCCCCACCTGTCTTTCCCCAGGCCCCCTCGCCTGCTGGGGGACCAGATGAAGCCTGGCAGCGTCCTGCCGGTGTTTGACATAGTGGGTCAACAGTATCTAACAATACAGATTAACACGAGGAAACTGTTTCAGTCAGAGGGTTGTCTGACGGACTCCCACCAGTGGTTTCGAATAACACTTGACAAAGTGTGAGCAGTTATAACAAGTCCTAACAATAGTGAGAGGAGCGTAATTAAGGTATCCTACCTCTAAAAGCAAGATTGTTTAGCAAGGCCAGCCCACAATTTTATAAAAATACATTGCCTTTGGAAAGTATTCAGGCTTTTTCCACATTTTGTTACGTTACAGCCTTATTCTAAAATTGATTCAATTGTTCTTTTTACCCTCATCAATATACACACAATATCCCATAATGAGAAAGCAAAAACAGGTTTAGACATTTTTGCTAATTTATAAAACATATAATTAAACATTTACATAAGTATTCAGACCCTTTACTCAGTACTTTGTTAAAGCACCTTTGGCAGTGATTACAGCCTTGAGTCGTCTTGGGTATGACACTACAAGCTTGGCACACCTGTATTAGGGGAGTTTCTCCCATTCTTCTCTGCAGATCTTCTAAAGCTCTGTCAGGTTGGATGGGAGTGTTGCTGCACAGCTATTTTAAGGTCTCTCCAGAGATGTTCGAGCGGGTTCAAGTCTGGGCTCTGGCTGGGCCACTCAAGAACATTCAGAGATTTGTCCCGAAGCCACTCCTGCATTGTCTTGGCTGTGTGATTAGGGTTGTTGTCCTGTTGGAAGGTGATCCTTCGCCCCAGCTTGGCAGGGCTGGGGGTGGTTAGCGGACAGGGCTTGGCAGGGCTGGGGCTGGTTAACGGGCAGGGCTGGGGGTGGTTAGTGGGCAGGGCTGGGGGTGGTTAGCGGGCAGGGGCTGGTTAGCGGGCAGGGGCTGGGGCTGGTTAGCGGGCAGGGCTGGGGCTGGTTAGCGGGCTGGGCTGGGGCTGGTTAGCGGGCTGGGGCTGGGGCTGGTTAGCGGGCAGGGCTTGGCAGGGCTGGGGTGGTTAGCGGGCAGGGCTTGGTGTGTTTAGCGGGCAGGGCTTGGCAGGGCTGGGGCTGGTTAGCGGGCAGGGCTGGGGCTGGTTAGCTTGCAGGGCTTGGCAGGGCTGGGGTGGTTAGCGGGCAGGGCTGGGGTGGTTAGCGGGCAGGGCTTGGTGTGGTTAGCGGGCAGGGCTTGGCAGGGCTGGGTGTGGTTAGCGGGCAGGGCTTGGCAGGGCTGGGTGTGGTTAGCGGGCAGGGCTTGGGCTGGTTAGCGGGCAGGGCTTGGTGTGGTTAGCAGGCAGGGCTGGGTGTGGTTAGCGGGCAGGGCTGGGTGTGGTTAGCGGGCAGGGCTGGTTAGCGGGCAGGGCTGGTTAGCGGGCAGGGCTGGGGCTGGTTAGCGGGCAGGGCTGGGGCTGGTTAGCGGGCAGGGCTGGGGGTGGTTTGCGGGCAGGGGCTGGTTAGCAGGCAGGGCTGGGTGTGGTTAGCGGGCAGGGCTGGCTAGCGGGCAGGGCTTGGGCTGGTTAGCGGGCAGGGCTGGGGGTGGTTAGCAGGCAGGGCTTGGCAGGGCTGGGTGTGGTTAGCGGGCTGGGGCTGGTTAGCGGGCAGGGGCTGGGGCTGGTTATCAGGCAGGGCTGAGGGTGGTTAGTGGGCAGGGCTGGGGGTGGTTAGTGGGCAGGGCTGGGGGTGGTTAGCGGGCAGGGCTGGGAGTTGTTAGCAGGCAGGGCTGAGGGTGGTTAGCGGGCAGGGCTGGGGGTGGTTAGCGGGCAGGGCTGGGGGTGGTTAGCGGGCAGGACTGGTTAGCGGGCAGGGCTGGGGGTGGTTTTAGCGAGCAGGGCTGGGGGTGGTTAGCGGGCAGGGCTGGTTAGCGGGCAGGGCTGGGGGTGGTTAGCGGGCCCGGCTGGGGGTGGTTAGCGGGCAGGGCTGGTTAGCGGGCAGGGCTGGGGGTGGTTAGCGGGCAGGGCTGGGGGTGGTTAGCGGGCAGGGCTTGGCAGGGCTGGGCTGGTTAGCGGGCAGGGCTGGGGCTGGTTAGCGGCATGCAGCAGCAGGAAGAGAGGGAAACAGAGTAAACTATAAAAACTGACATACGCACCGGAGTTGAGTATCACATTTTACAAACCAAACATTGAAATACTGTTATAGAAGGTAAAGTAAAAACTCAAACCAGTCCTTGCATCAATACCAGTCTACAGTAAAATAATGGTCTACTGCCCAGCCCTATGGGAGAGTGAGGGAGGGATGGAATTAGGGGAACAGGGAGAGAGGGAGGGATAGAGGGGGAGAGAGCGAGAGAGCGAGAGAGAAAGAGAGAGAGAGAGAGAAAGAGAAAGAGAAAGAGAAAGAGAAAGAGAAAGAGAAAGAGAACGAGAAAGAAAGAGAAAGAGAAAGAAAAAGAGAAAGAGAAAGAAAAAGAAAAAGAGAAAGAGAAAGAGAGAGAGAGAGATGGCGGGAGGGAGAGAGAGCAAAAGAGTAGAGCTGAACTATCCTGCTGAGACAACACCAGTGAGATCAGCAGAGCACGGCCAACATGTTTATTTGGGTTCGATACGATTTTTTGGGGGGGGTAACAAAACCTGCCGGTATACTACTTCAGATCAAAATGTTATTTGTCCCATGCGCCGAATACAACAGGTGTAGTGAAATGGTTACTTACGAGCTCTTAACCAAGAATGCAGTTTGAAGAAAAATAAGTGTTAAGTAAAAAAATTGATAAGTACAAAGAAAAATATAAACATAAACAGCTGAGCTCTCATAAATTGCAATCACGCTGCCCTTTCCCACCTGGACAAAAGGAACACCTATGTGAGAATGCTGTTCATTGACTACAGCTCAATGTTCAACACCGTAGTGCCCTCAAAGCTCATCACTAAGCTAATGATCCTGGGACTAAACACCTCCCTCTGCAACTGGATCCTGGACTTCCTGACGGGCCGCCCCCAGGTGGTAAGGGTAGGTAACAACACATCTGCCACGCTGATCCTCAACACTGGGGCCCCCCCAGGGGTGTGTGCTTAGTCCACTCCTGTACTCCCAGTTCACCCATGACTGCATGGCCAGGCACGACTCCAACACCATCATTAAGTTTGCTGACGACACAACAGTGGTAGGCCTTATCACCGACATCGATGAGACAGCCTATAGGGAGGAGGTCAAAGACCTGGCAGTGTGGTGCCAGGACAACAACCCCTCCCTCAATGTGAGCAAGACAAAGGAGTTGACTGTGGACAACAGGAAAAGGAGGGCCGAGCACGCCCCCATTCTCATCGACGTGGCTGTAGTGGAGCAGGTCGAGAGTTTCAAGATCCTTGGTGTCCACATCACCAACAAACTAACATGGTCCAAACACACCAAGAGAGCCATGAAGAGGGCACGACAAAGCCTATTAGCCTATTTTCAGGAGACTGAAAAGATTTGGTATGGGTCCCCAGATTCTGAAAAAGTTATACAGCTGCACCATCGAGAGTATTCTGACCAGCTGCTTCACCGCCTGGTATGGCAACGGCTCGGCATCCGACCGTAAGACGCTACAGAGGGTAGTGCGTATGGCAAGCGGTACCGGAGCACCATGTCTAGGTCCAAAAGGCTCCTTAACAGCTTCTACCCCCCAAGCCATAAGACTGCTAAACAATTAATCAAATGGCCACCCAGACTATTTACATTGACACCTTCCAGTTTTGTACACTGCTGCTACTCACTGTTTATTATCTATGCATAGTCACTATACCCCCAACTATACATACAAATTACCTCGACTAACCTTTACCCCTGACTCGGTATCGGTACCGCCTGTTTATAACCTTGTTATTGCTATTGTCTTACTTTTTGTTACATTTTTTTACTTGACTTTATTTAGTAAATATTTTAACTATTTCTTGAACTGCATTGTTGGTTAAGGGCTTGTAAGTAAGCAAATCACGGAATTCGGCGCATGTGACAAATAACATTTGATCATGAGAAAGGCCGTTCAGATTCCCTTTAGTGACGTCATGAGAACGGCCGTTCAGATTCCCTTTAATGACATCATGAGAACGGCCGTTCAGATTCCCTTCAGTGACATCATGAGAACGGCTGTTCAGATTCCATTTAGTGACATCATGAGAATGGCCTTTCAGATTCCCTTTAATGAGAACGAGATCACCTCATGACATTCAGATCAGCTTTTTTTAATCCTGTTTATTGAATATCGGTGGAATTATCAGCCAATACCCATATAGAGTTAAAAGGCCTGTCGGTTAACTGATATATCGGTCGGGCTCTAGAGAGCAGATGAACTAGCATTAGCATGGAGGGAGGGAGGGAGGGAGGGAGGGAGGGAGGGAGGGAGGGAGGGAGGGAGGGAGAGAAGAGCTGAACTAGCATTAGCATGGAGGGAGGGAAGGAGGAAGGGAGGGAGGGAGGGAAGAGCTGAACTAGCATTAGCATGGAGGGAGGGAGGGAGGGAGGGAGGGAGGGAGGGAGGTAGGGAGGGAGGGAGGGAGGGAGGGAAGAGCTGAACTAGAAATAGCATGGAGGGAGGGAGGGAGGGAGGGAGGGAGGGAGGGAAGAGCTGAACTAGCATTAGCATGGAGGGAGGGAGGGAGGGAGGGAGGGAGGGAGGGAAGAGCTGAACTAGCATTAGCAGGGAGGGAGGGAGGGAGGGAGGGAGGGAGGGAGGGAGGGAGGGAGGGAAGAGCTGAACAAGCATTAGCATGGAGGGAGGGAGGGAGGGAAGAGCTGAACTAGCATTAGCATGGAGGGAGGGAGGGAGGGTGGGAGGGTGGGAAGAGCTGAACTAGCATTAGCATGGAGGGAGGGAGGGAGGTAGGGAGGGAAGAGCTGAACTAGCATTAGCATGGAGGGAGGGAGGGAGGGAGGGAGGAGCTGAACTAGCATTAGCATGGAGGGAGGGAGGGAGGGAGGGAGGGAGGGAGGGAGGGAGGGAGGGAGGGAGGGAGGGAGGGAGGGAGGGAAGAGCTGAACTAGCATTAGCATGGAGGGAGGGAGGGAGGGAGGGAGGGAGGGAGGGAGGGAGGGAGGGAGGGAGGGAGGGAGGGAGGGAGGGAAGAGCTGAACTAGCATTAACATGGAGGGAGGGAGGGAGGGAGGGAGGGAGGGAGGGAGGGAGGGAGGGAGGTTCGGGAGGGAGGGAGGGAGGGTGGGAGGGAGGGAGGGAGGGAAGAGCTGAACAAGCATTAGCATGGAGGGAGGGAGGGAGGGAGGAAGAGCTGAACTAGCATTAACATGGAGGGAGGGAGGGAGGGAGGGTGGGAGGGAGGGAGGGAGGGAAGAGCTGAACAAGCATTAGCATGGAGGGAGGGAGGGAGGGAGGGAAGAGCTTAACTAGCATTAGCATGGAGGGAGGGAGGGAGGGAGGGAGGGAGGGAGGGAGGGAGGGTGGGAGGGAGGGAGGGAGGGAGGGAAGAGCTGAACAAGCATTAGCATGGAGGGAGGGAGGGAGGGAGGGAAGAGCTGAACTAGCATTAGCATGGAGGGAGGGAGGGAAGAGCTGAACTAGCATTAGCATGGTGGGTGGGAGGGAGGGAGGGAGGGAGGGAGGGAGGGAGGGACGGAGGGAGGGAGGGAGGGAGGGAGGGAAGAGCTGAACTAGCATTAGCATGGAGGGAGGGAGGGATGGAGGGAGGGTGG